>NC_092731.1:12376062-12422852 GCF_047496885.1 Scyliorhinus torazame | reverse complement strand
CCTTGTCCACATCAGAATCATCTTCAAATCCGGGGAGAATCCCGGGACTGCCCAGGAGAGTTGGTGACCCCCTGCGCCCCAGACACCCGCTCCCTTGGAGAAGATGGGCTGACAAAACCCTGGGCAAGACTTGCACCCCCTCCCCTCGTGCCACCAGATGTCAGAAACTGTCCCAACCCCTCCACCCCGGTGAACCAAATCTTCGGAGGGGGGGGGGGGGGGGGAGGGGGGGGGTTGGGTGCGCAATAGTGCCCACCCTCACCCGAGAGGTCACCCAAGAGGGTGAACATTCTCCTTGGGCCACTGCATTCCACAGTGCTCACACACCGAGTGGTTAGGATGGGGAATGAGCACGATGGCGCAGTGGTTAGCACTGCTGCCTCACGGCGCCGAGGTCTCAGGTTCGATCCCGGCTCTGGGTCACTGGTCTGTGTGGAGTTTGCACATTCTCCCCGTGTCTGCGTGGGTTTCGCCCCACCACCACCCAGGGTGGGTGGATTGGCCGCGCTAAACTGCCCCTTAATCGGAAAAAAGAAAAAAAAACGGATACTCTAAATGTATTTTGAAGACAGGATTGGGGGTGCGCCCCCTGAGAGTGTGGTGGAGGCAGCCTCAAATTGAGGCGTTCCGGAGGGGTCGCTACCTGGAGAAAGGTCTTGCAGAGTTCGAGGGATAGGGTGGGGGAGCTGCTCTTGCAGAGAGCCAGCAGCCATTGGATCGGCCAAATGGACTCATTCTGTGCTGTAACTGCCCCTCGAATCTGTAAGCTTGGGCGGGTTGGAGGTTGTGTTCGGTGTTCCCAGAGCAACACAAACACACATTAACGCAGCCCCGAGCACATCCAGCCTTCGAGCCTGAGAGGCTGACGGAGACTCCGACTTTCATCTCGCGTATCGATTACTTGCCCCATTAATAAAATATGTGAATACATTAAGAGCATCTTCTAACAGTGCTCCTGTTCCATTGTACACAGCCTTTCCACTGTCACTGTCTCCACACAGGAGTCACTACCTGTCAATCAAAACACCCAGGAATTCTGTTCCTTGTAGAACATTCCAGCAAATGATTTGTTATTACAGCAAAATTGCAAGAGCTTTCCAGCCCTGTGTGTGTGTGTATTGGGGAATGGGAGGGTGTGTATTGGGTGTGGGTGTGCGTATTGGAGTATGGGGGGGGGGTGTATTGGGATTTGGGGGTATGTGTATTGGGGAATGGGAGTGTGTGTATTGGGGTATGGGAGTGTGTGTATTGGGGTATGGGAGTGTGTATTGGGGTATGGGGGTGTGTATTGGGCATTGGGAGTGTGTGTATTGGGGTATGGGTGTGTGTATGTATTGGGGTATGGGTGTGTGTGTGTGTATTGGGGTATGGGTGTGTGTGTATTGGGGTAAGGGTGTGTGTGTATTGGGGTATGGGCGTGTGTATGTATTGGGGTATGGGTGTGTGTGTATTGGGGTATGGGTGTGTGTGTATTGGGGTATGGGGGTGTGTGCATTGGGGTATGGGGGTGTGTGTATGTATTGGGGTATGGGGGTGTGTATTGGGCTTTGGGGGTATGTGTATTAGAGAATGGGAGTATGTGTATTGGGGAATGGGAGTGTGTGTGTTGGGGTATGGGAGTGTGTGTATTGGGTTATGGGTGTATGTATGTATTGGGGTATGGGTGTGTGTATGTATTGGGGTATGGGTGTGTGTGTATTGGGGTAAGGGGGTGTGTGTTTTGGGGTATGGGGGTGTGTGTATTGTGGTATGGGTGGGTGTATGTATTGGGGTATGGGTGTGTGTGTATTGGGGTATGGGGGGTGTATTGGGGTATGGGGGTGTGTGTATTGGGGTACGGGGGTGTGTGTATTGGGGTGTGGGTTGTGTGTATTGGGGAATGGGAGGGTGTGTATTGGGTGTGGGTGTGCGTATTGGAGTATGGGGGGTGTATTGGGATTTGGGGGTATGTGTATTGGGGTATGGGTGTGTATGTATTGGGGTATGGGGGGTGTGTATTGGGCTTTGGGGGTATGTGTATTGGGGAATGGGAGTGTGTGTATTGGGGTATGGGAGTGTGTGTATTGGGGTATGGGGAAGTGTGTATTGGGGTATGGGGTGTGTATTGGGCATTGGGAGTGTGTGTATTGGGGTATGGGTGTGTGTGTGTGTATTGGGGTATGGGTGTGTGTGTGTGTATTGGGGTATGGGTGTGTGTGTATTGGGGTAAGGGTGTGTGTGTATTGGGGTATGGGTGTGTGTATGTATTGGGGTATGGGTGTGTGTGTGTGTATTGGGGTATGGGTGTGTGTGTATTGGGGTATGGGGGTGTGTGTATTGGTATGGGGGTGTGTGTATGTATTGGGGTATGGGGGTGTGTATTGGGCTTTGGGGGTATGTGTATTAGAGAATGGGAGTATGTGTATTGGGGAATGGGAGTGTGTGTGTTGGGGTATGGGAGTGTGTGTATTGGGTTATGGGTGTATGTATGTATTGGGGTATGGGTGTGTGTATGTATTGGGGTATGGGTGTGTGTGTATTGGGGTAAGGGGGTGTGTGTTTTGGGGTTTGGGGGTGTGTGTATTGTGGTATGGGTGTGTGTATGTATTGGGGTATGGGTGTGTGTGTGTGTGTATTGGGGTATGGGTGTGTGTGTATTGTGGTATGGGGGTGTGTGTATTGGGGTATGGGTGTGTGTGTGTATTGGGGTATGGGTGTGTGTGTGCGTATTGGGGTATGGGTGTGTATGTATTGGGGTATGGGGGTGTGTATTGGGCTTTGGGGGTATGTGTATTGGGGAATGGGAGTATGTGTATTGGGGAATGGGAGTGTGTGTGTTGGGGTATGGGAGTGTGTGTATTGGGGTATGGGTGTGTGTATGTATTGGGGTATGGGTGTGTGTATGTATTGGGGTATGGGTGTGTGTGTATTGGGGTATGGGGGGGTGTATTGGGGTATGGGGGTGTGTGTATTGGGGTACGGGGGTGTGTGTATTGGGGTGTGGGTTGTGTGTATTGGGGTGTGGGAGTGTGTGTGTTGGGGTGTGTGGGTGTGTGTATTGGGGTGTGGGGGGTGTATTGGGGTATGGGGGTGTGTATTGGTGTGTTGGTGTGTGTGTATTGGGGTGTGGGGGTGTGTATTGGGGTGTGGGTGTGTGTATTGGGGTGTGGGGGGGGTGTATTGCGGTGTGGGTGGGTGTGTATTGCGGTGTGGGGGTGTGTGTATTGGGGTATGAGGGTGTGTATTTGGGTGTGGGGTGTGTGTATTGGGGTGTGGGGGGTGTATTGGGGTGTGGGGGGGGGAGGTTGGGGTGTGTATTGGGGTATGGGGGTGTGTATTGGGGTATGCGGGTGTGTTGGGGTGGGGGGTTTGTGTGTTGGTGTGTGTGTATTGGGGTGTGGGCGTGTGTGTATTGGGGTGTGGCGGGCTGTGTATTGGGGTGTGGGGGGGCTGAGTATTGGGGTGTGGGGCTGTGTATTGGGATGTGGGGGGCTGTGTATTGGGGTGTGGGGGGCTGTGTATTGGGGTGTGGGGGTGTGTGTATTGGGGTATGGGAGTGTATTGGGGTGTGGGGGTTGTATTGGGGTGTGGGGGGCTGTGTATTGGGGTGTGGGGTGTGTGTGTATTGGAGTGTGGGGGTGTATTGGGGTATGGGGGTGTGTATTGGGGTGTGGGGTTTTGTGGATTGGGGTGTGTGTATTGGGGTGTGGGGGTGTGTATTGGGGTGTGGGGGGCTGTGTATTGGGGGTGGGGGGATTGTATTGGAATGTGAGGGGGGTGTATTGGGGTATGGGGGGGTGTATTGGGGTGTGGGGTTTTGTGTATTGTGGTGTGTGTATTGGGGTGTAGGGGTGTGTATTGGGATGTGGGGGGCTGTGGATTGGGGTGTGGGGGTGTGTGTATTGGGGTGTGGGGGGCTGTGTATTGGGGTGTGGGTTGTGTGTATTGGGGTCTGGGGGCAGTGTATTGGGGTGTGGGGGGTGTATTGGGGTATGGGGGCTCTGTATTGAGGTGTGGGGGCTGTGTATTGGGGTGTGGGGGTCTATTGGGGGTGTGGGGGTGTATTGGGGTGTGGGGGGGGGTGTATTGGGGTGTGGGGGTGTGTGTATTGGGGGTGTGGGGGGTGTATTGGGGTGTGGGGGTGTGTGTATTGGGGTGTGTGGGTGTGTGTATTGGGTGGAGTTGTGTGTATTGGAGTGTGAGAGTGTGTGTATTGGGGTGTGGGGGGTGTATTGAGGTGTGGGGAGGTGTATTAGGGTGTGGGGGATGTGTATTGGGGTGTGGGGTGTGTGTATTGGGTGGGGGGGGGGTGTATTGGGGTGTGGGGGAGGTGTATTGGGGTGTGGGGGATGTGTATTGGGGTGTGGGGTGTGTGTATTGGGTGGGGGGGTGTATTGGGGTGTGGGGGGTGTATTGGAGTGTGGGGTGTGTGTATTGGGGTGTGGGCGGTGTATTTGGGTGTGGGGGGGTGTATTGGGGTGTGGGGGTGTTATTGGGTGTGGGGGGGATGTATTGGGGTGTGGGGGGATGTTTTGGGTGGGGGTGTGTGTATTGGGGTGTGGGGGCTGTGCATTGTGGTGTGGTGGGTATTGGGTAGGGGGGTGTATTGGGGTGTGGGGGCTGTGTATTGGGGTGTGGGGGGTATTGGGTGGGGGGTGTATTGGGGTGTGGGGGGTATTAGGTGGGGGTGTATTGGGGTGTAGGGGGTATTAGGTGGGGGTGTATTGGGGTGTGGGGGTGTTATTGGGTGTGGGTGTGTGTATTGGGGTGTGAGGGGGGTGTATTGGGGTGTGGGCGGGTGTATTGGGGTGTGGGGGTGGGGTGTATTGGGGGGTGGGGGGTGTATTGGGGTGTGGGGGGTGTATTGGGGTGTGGGGGTGTATTGGGGTGTGGGGGTGTATTGGGGTGTGGGGTGGGGTGTATTGAGGTGTGGGGTGGGGTGTATTGGGGTGTGGGGGTGTATTGGGGGGTGGGGTGTATTGGGGTGTGGGGGGTGTATTGGGGTGTGGGGGGGTATTGGGGTGTGGGGGGTGTATTAGGGTGTGGGGTGGGGTGTATTGGGGGGTGGGGGGTGTATTGGGGTGTAGGGGGTGTATTGGGGTGTGGGGTGGGGTGTATTGGGGGTGGGGGTGTATTGGGGTGTGGGGTGGGGTGTATTGGGGGGTGGGGGGTGTATTGGGGTGTAGGGGGTGTATTGGGGTGTGGGGTGGTGTGTATTGGGGGGTGGGGGGTGTATTGGGGTGTGGGGTGGGGTGTATTGGGGGGTGGGGGGTGTATTGGGGTGTGGGGGGTGTATTGGGGTGTGGGGTGGGGTGTATTGGGGGGTGGGGGGTGTATTGGGGTGTGGGGGGGGTGTATTGGGGTGTGTGGGGGGTGTATTGGGGTGTGGGGGGTGTATTGGGGGGTGGGGGGGGCTGTGAACCTTTGTAACCAGCAATGCTCCCGGGAATCTGGGTGTTGTCAGGAATTGAAGGTTAATCTCTGGCAATTGGCTGTGTGTGTTCTGGGCGAGAGATGAGGAAATTTGACTGTTCCTGTGGCATGTTAGTTCCAGCTGAATTCCTGGCTGTGATTTTGGGGGTTCTACCTTCCCGCAGGATCTCCTCGCCGCCCCCCCCCCCCCAAAGCTGCCAAACCAGAGGATGCTGCACCCAGGGAGCGTAGCCGCCAACCTCGCTTTGGCCCTCACTCCGACCTTTGCCCCGGAGCCGTCCAGGAAGGGCCAAATCTTCCCAGGCCGAGCCCCGAGGCCCTGGGGCCTGATCAGAGTGAAACCATGGGAAGCCCAGCCGATGACATCGGGCCGCGCCTTGAGCTGCCCGGGCTCCAGAGGCAAAACTAACCGCACCCTGAAAATTCAACCGCTGGGCCAACGTGAGGGGAAGGGAGAGAGGGGAACCATTTCAGTCTGACCCCCCCCCCCGCCCCCCCCCCCCCCCCCCCTCCACCGCCCATGGGACAGTCCATCGACCTCCCATCTCCCTTTCCAAACTCTCGCTCCTGTCTCCAGCCTGGGCCTACATTTGTGTGAAATCTGTGTTGCCGCAGACACTTTCCCTGCCTGTGGTTTCGCTTCGATTGTTCAATGAATGATCGTGTGGCTTTCTTAAAAACATATATGTCCGAGATGCCTACCTTTTCAGCCGGGTCCCAATCCGGCTCCGCAGAGTGAGCTGGTAGACCTCACGCCCTCCGTCCAGGTCCGGCTGCCTGCACAATAATTAAGACAAACATTTAACCAACTAATTCTCTTTAAATGTTTTAACCGCTCTGTTACATCTGGGCTGCACATGTGCAGTGAATGTGGAGCCATTTTAAGCTGTACAGATGCAGGGAGGGCAAAATGTCTGGCGTGAATCGGTGCAGGATCAACAAAAGCAGCTTGCATTTCTGTAGCACCTTTAGCTTTGTTGATGCTTTTTGCGGGAGTGTTAAACAGAATTGGACATCGGGCCACGTAACGAGGGATTAGGGACCAAACGTTTGGTCAAAGGGTCGGCGTTAAGGAGCATCTTAAAGGAGGGAAGAGGGAGACGCGGAGTAGTTTAGGGAGGGAATCCCAGAGTTCAGAGGTCTGCCAGCTGAAGGCACGGCCCTCCATTGGCAGGGCGATTAAAATCGGGGCCTGGACCTGGGGCGGGAATTGGAGGCGGGCAGAGATTTCGGAGGATGGTGGGGCTGGAGGGCACCACAGAGGTATGGAGGGGGCGAGGCCCAAGGGGGATTTGAACTTGAGGAGGAGATCTTTACATCTGAAACTTTGCAGAATCAGGATCCGCTGTGGGTCAGTGAACACGGGACATACAGAGTGCGGATGAAGCTCTTTATAGCTTCTGGAGGCAGTGGCGTCGGGGGATTGTCGTTGGACGAGAGACCCAGGGTAAAGCTCTGGGGACCTGCGTTCGAATCCTGCCACGACAGATGGTGGAATTCGAATTCAATAACACAAATCTGGGATTAAAAGTCGATGATGATGTTGTTAAAAACCCATCTGGTTCACGAATGTCCCTCTTTAGGGAGGGAAATCTGCCGTCCTTACCTGGTCTGGCCTACACGTGACTCCAGACCCACAGCAATGTGGTTGACTTTTTTTTTAAACAAACAATTTTATTGAGGTATTTTTGGCATTGTAAACAGTAACAATATGCATTAGTGTGCAAATATCAATCACAAAAACATAGTGCAAATAACAGTACCTCTCTCGCAAATAGACCCACCTATACACTTGTCCTCCAAGGGCAATTCGGGATGGGCAAAAATGCTGGCTCGGCCTTCTATAAGGACTACAAAGAACAAAGTACAGCACAGGAACAGGCCCTTCGGCCCTCCAAGCCCGCGCCGACCATGCTGCCCGTCTAAACTAAAATCTTCTACACTTCCTGGGTCCGTATCCCTCTATTCCCATCCTATTCATGTATTTGTCAAGATGCCCCTTAAATGTCACTATCGTCCCTGCTTCCACCACCTCCTCCGGCAGCGAGTTCCAGGCACCCACTACCCCACTACCCTCTGTGTAAAAAACGTGCCTACTCTAAACCTTGCCCCTCTCACCTTAAACCTATGCCCCCTAGTAATTGACCCCTCTACCCTGGGAAAAAGTCTCTGACTATCCGCCCTGTCTATGCCCCTCATAATTTTGTCGACCTCTATCAGTACTGAGGGAATGCTGCACTGTCAGAGGGTCAGTACTGAGGGAGCGCTGCGCTGTCAGAGGGTCAGTACTGAGGGAGTGCTGCTCTGTCAGAGGGTCAGTACTAAGGGAGTGCCGCACTGTCAGAGGGTCAGTACTGAGGGAGTGCCGCACTGACAGAGGGTCAGTACTGAGGGAGTGCTACACTGCCAGAGGGTCAGTACTGAGGGAGTGCTGCACTGTCAGAGGGTCAGTACTGAGGGAGTGCCGCACTGACAGAGGGTCAGTACTGAGGGAGTGCTACACTGCCAGAGGGTCAGTACTGAGGGAGTGCCGCACTGTCAGAGGGTCAGTATTGAGGGATTGCTGCACTGTCAGAGGGTCTGTACTGAGGGAGTGCTGCACTGTCAGAGGGTCAGTACTGAGGGAGTGCTGCACTGTCAGAGGGTCAGTACTGTGGGAGTGCCGCACTGTCAGAGGCTCAGTACTGAGGGAGTGCCGCACTGTCAGAGGGTCAGTACTGAGGGAGTGCCGCACTGTCAGAGGTGCCGAATTCAGACGAGACATTAAATTAAGGCCTTGTTTGCCACTCAGGTGAATATTAAATATTCAATGGCCTTTATTTTGAAGAGAAGGAGAGTTCTCCCTGTGTCCTGGTCATTATGTATGACTGAACAATATCACAAAACGGTTTATTTTTTTGGTGTTTTGTTGGATCTCAAATGTCCAAATTGACCGTAACCCCTGTCTCTGCTCCATTATTTGAAGTGTGACAATTCCTCTGACGAATTCACCCTCGTGACAAATGATGATTCTTCATTCCCGGGTGAATGTTGCCGATGTTTTGAACCTCATCCCTGCTCCGTTCTTTCCTGTTGGCAGGCTGGGCGAGGATTTTTACCGGGAGGCCATAGAGCATTGCCGGAGTTACAATGCCCGCCTGTGCGCCGAGCGCAGCATGCGCCTGCCCTTCCTGGACTCGCAGACGGGAGTCGCCCAGAACAATTGCTACATTTGGATGGAGAAGACCCATCGCGGTCCAGGTACGGGCGTGGGGCGGGCGGCGGCGCGGAGAGTTTTAAAATCTGGGCCAGCATTTGTTGACATTCCTAATTGCCCTTTGAACCGAGCGTCTCGCTGGACAGTTTCAAATGGGGGGGCAGTTAAAAGTCAACCCCGTCGCTGTGGGTCTGGAGTCACGTGTAGGCCAGACCGGGGTAAGGACGGCAAATATAAGACCACAAGACCATAAAACATAGGAGCAGAATTAGGCCACTCGGCCCATCAAGTCTGCTCCGCCATGAAATGAAATGAATGAAATGGAAATCGCTTATTGTCACAAGTAGCCTTCAAATGAAGTTACTGTGAAGAGACCCTAGTCGCCACATTCCAGCGCCTGTTCGGGGAGGCTGGTACGGGCTGATATTTTTCTCATCCCCATTCTCCTGCCTTCTCCCCATAACCCCTGATCCCCTTATTAATCGAGAACCTATCTATCTCTGTCTTAAAGACACTCAGTGATTTGGCCTCCACTGCTTTCTGCGGCAAAGAGTTCCTCAGATTCCCCACCCTCTGGCTGAAGAAATTCCTCCTCATCTCTGTTTTAAAGGATTGTCCCTTTAGTCTGAGATTGTGTCCTCTGCTTCTAGTTTTTCCTACACGTGGAAACATCCTCTCCACGTCCACTCTATCCAGGCCTCGCAGTATCCTGTAAGTTTCAATAAAATCCCGCCTCCTCCTTCTAAACTCCAATGAAATGAAATGAAAATTGCTTATTGTCACAAGTCGGCCTCAAATGAAGTTACTGTGAAAAGCCCCTAGTTGCCACATTCCGGCGCCTGTTCAGGGAGGCTGGTGCGGGAATTGAACCGTGCTGCTGGCCTGCCTTGGTCTGCTTTCAATGCCAGCGATTTAGCCCTGTGCTAAACCAGCCCCAGTAATGAGTACAGACCCAGAGTCCTCAACTGTTCCTCATACGACAAGCTCTTCATTCCAACGGGGACATTAGTGAACAAGATGGGTTTTTACAACAATCAAAAATCATTACTGAGACTGGCTTTTTAATTCCAGACTTATTGCTAACATAGGAGCTGGAGTAGGGCACTCGGCCCCTGGAGCCTGTTCCACCCTTGAACTAGTCACTGATTAGTTTTAACGCTAATCGATGATAGTTGTCACGGTCGCCATTACTGAGGCTAGTTTTCAATGGCAGATTTTATTAATTGAATTTAAATTCCATCAGCTGCCGGGGTGGGATTTGAACTCGTGTTTACCCCCCTCTCCTACCCCGCCCCACTGACAATTAGCCTGGGGCTCCCTCCCTTGCCATTAGCACCAAACCACCGTCTCCCTCTCCTGCGGTGGCGACAGACTAGAAGTGTTTTTGTCAGCTTCCTTCAGGTTGTGAAAGGTGTGATAGAAATTCAAGTCTTCCCGGCTGTCTTTTAGCGTAACTTCGCCTGAATCCGCTCTGCTCACCCGCTCCTCAAACCCTCGTCCATGGCAATGGCCTCTCTGGATCCAGGGTACGGTGGTTAGCACTGCTGCCTCACAGCGCCAGGGACCCGGGTTCGATTCCGGCCTTGGGCGACTGTCTGCGTGGGTTTCCTCCGGGTGCTCCGGTTTCCTCCCACAGTCCAAAGACGTGCAGGTTGGGTCACAATAAATTGCCCCTTAGTGTCCAAGGATGTGCAGGTTAGTTGGGATAGGGTGGGGGAATGGGGCTAGGTGGGGTGTTCTTTTGGAGGGTCGGTGCAGACTCGATGGGCCGAATGGCCTCCTTCTGCATTGTAGGGATTCTATTCCAGTGCACACCTGCGTTAAAGGGGCCGGATAAATCAAAGTTGTTGTTGCAGCGATTGAGACATGAAGTCTCAATCTTTTAGGGCAGCAGGGTAGCACAGTGGTTAGCACTGTGGCTTCACAGCGCCAGGGTCCCAGGTTCGCTTCCCCGCTGGGTCACTGTCTGTGCGGAGTCTGCACTTTCTCCCCGTGTGTGCGTGGGTTTCCTCCGGGTGCTCCGGTTTCCTCCCACAGTCCAAAGATGTGCAGGTTAGGTGGATTGGCCACGCTAAATTGCCCCTTAGTGTCCAAAAAGGTTAGGAGGGCTTATTGGGTTACGGGGATAGGGTGGAAGTGAGGGCTTAAGTGGGTCGGTGCAGACTCGATGGGCCGAATGGCCTCCTTATGCACTGTATGTTCTATGAAGTGAGGAACAATGAGAATGGGTTTAGCGCAAAACGGGGGGAATAAGTGCAGGGGCCGGGGGAGGGGAGGGGGATTGCGACGGCTTTCACGCTGGACCGTACATGTCTACACCACCCTCCTCACACGCAGCTCCGAAGGAGCACAACTCCCTTACTCCAGAGACTTTAATGCTGCGGTCATCATCCGATTTGTGCAACGTCCACTCTTAATCTCGCTGTGCACAGCCCTATCCATGTAGAATCCCTGCTTAATCCCACCTGACTCGAGGATTAGGTTTATATTCCAAGCCACTCTTACCTGCTGACTGATTTTAAGGTCAAACGGTTTTTACAGGCGAAGCAGAAATTGGTGCAGCCATAAAGACATCTGACACATCAGCAAGGCTTCGGGGTAACTCCTGTGGCTCACTAATGGTGTGGTACCCACTGCAACACCTCCTCACTCTTAAACCCTCGCTTCAGACAGAAACAACTCAACAATTTGTGTTTCTCCAGCATCTTTCGCACAATCAAACTGGGGTTACAGCGATAGGGAGGACATGGAGGGATTACAGAGATAGGGAGGGAGGGTATGGAGGGATTACAGAGATAGGGAGGGAGGGTATGGAGGGATTACAGAGATAGGGAGGGAGCGAGGGTATGGAGGGATTACAGAGATAGGGAGGGAGCGAGGGTATGGAGGGATTACAGAGATAGGGAGGGAGCGAGGGTATGGAGGGATTACAGAGATAGGGAGGGAGCGAGGGTATGGAGGGATTACAGAGATAGGGAGGGAGTGATGACATGGAGGGATTACAGAGATAGGGAGGGAGCGAGGACATGGAGAAGATTACAGAGATAGGGAGGGAGCGAGGACATGGAGGGATTACAGAGATAGGGAGGGAGCGAGGACATGGAGAAGATTACAGAGATAGGGAGGGAGCGAGGACATGGAGGGATTACAGAGATAGGGAGGGAGTGAGGACATGGAGGGATTACAGAGATAGGGAGGGAGTGAGGACACGGAGGGATTACAGAGATAGGGAGGGAGGGAGGGTATCGAGGAGATTACTGAGATAGGGAGGGATGGAGGTCATGGAGGGAATTACAGAGATAGGGAGGGAGTGAGGACATGGAGAAGATTACAGAGATAGGGAGGGAGCGAGGACATGGAGGGATTACAGAGATAGGGAGGGAGCGAGGACATGGAGAAGATTACAGAGATAGGGAGGGAGCGAGGACATGGAGGGATTACAGAGATAGGGAGGGAGGGTATCGAGGAGATTACTGAGATAGGGAGGGATGGAGGTCATGGAGGGAATTACAGAGATAGGGAGGGAGTGAGGACATGGAGGGATTACATAGATAGGGAGGGAGGGAGGGTATGGAGGGATTACAGAGATAGGGAGGGAGCGAGGACATGGAGAAGATTACAGAGATAGGGAGGGAGCGAGGACATGGAGGGATTACAGAGATAGGGAGGGAGCGAGGACATGGAGAAGATTACAGAGATAGGGAGGGAGCGAGGACATGGAGGGATTACAGAGATAGGGAGGGAGTGAGGACATGGAGGGATTACAGAGATAGGGAGGGAGGGAGGGTATCGAGGAGATTACTGAGATAGGGAGGGATGGAGGTCATGGAGGGAATTACAGAGATAGGGAGGGAATGAGGACATGGAGGGATTACATAGATAGGGAGGGAGGGAGGGTATGGAGGAGATTACAGAGATAGGGAGGGAGCGAGGACACGGAGGGAGATTCAGCGATAGGGAGGGAGGGAGGATGCGGAGCAGATTACAGAGATAGGGAGGGAGCAAGGACATGGAGGGATTACAGAGATAGTGAGGGAGTGAGGATCATAGATCATAGAAAATACAGCACAAAACAGGCCCTTCGGCCCACGATGTTGTGCTGAACCTTTGTCCTAGATTAATCATAGATTATCATTGAATTTACAGTGCAGAAGGAGGCCATTCGGCCCCCTGAGTCTGCACCGGCTCCCGGAAAGAGCACCCTACCCAAACTCAACACCTCCACCCAACACTAAGGGCAATTTATCATTGGCCAATCCACCTAACCTGCACATCTTTGGACTGTGGGAGGAAACCGGAGCACCCGGAGGAAACCCACGCAGACACGGGGAGGATGTGCAGACTCCGCACAGACAGTGACCCAAGCCGGAATCGAACCTGGGACCCTGGAGCTGTGAAGCAATTGTTCTATCCACAATGCTACCGTGCTGCCCTTAAGAACAAATAAATCTACACTATATCATTCTACCGTAATCCATGGAGGACACGGAGGGATTACAGAGATAGGGAGGGAACGAGGACATGGAGAAGATTACAGAGATAGGGAGGGAGCGAGGACATGGAGAAGATTACAGAGATAGGGAGGGAGTGAGGTCATGGAGAAGATTACAGAGATAGGGAGGGAGTGAGGTCATGGAGGGATTACAGAGATAGGGAGGGAGCGAGGACATGGAGGGATTACAGAGATAGGGAGGGAGCGAGGACATGGAGAAGATTACAGAGATAGGGAGGGAGTGAGGTCATGGAGAAGATTACAGAGATAGGGAGGGAGCGAGGACATGGAGGGATTACAGAGATAGGGAGGGAGTGAGGTCATGGAGAAGATTACAGAGATAGGGAGGGAGCGAGGACACGGAGGGATTACAGAGATAGGGAGGGAGTGAGGTCATGGAAAAGATTACAGAGATAGGGAGGGAGTGAGGACATGGAGAAGATTATAGAGATAGGGAGGGAGCGAGGACATGGAGGGATTACAGAGATAGGGAGGGAGCGAGGACACGGAGAGATTATAGAGATAGGGAGGGAGCGAGGACATGGAGGGATTACAGAGATAGGGAGGGAGCGAGGACACGGAGGGATTACAGAGAGGGAGTGAGGACATGGAGGGATTACAGAGATAGGGAGGGAGCGAGGACACGGAGGGATTACAGAGATAGTGAGTGAGCGAGGACATGGAGGGATTACAGACATAGGGAGTGAGCGAGGACATGGAGGGATTACAGAGAGAGGGAGGGAGCGAGGACACGGAGGGATTACAGAAATAGGGAGGGAGCGAGGTCATGGAGGGGGGTTACAGAGATAGGCCAGAATCGAACCCGGGACCTCGGCAGCATGATGGAGCAGTGCTAACCCGGGATCGAACCCAAGACCTCGGCAGCGTGAGGTAGCAGTGCTAACCCGGGATCGAACCCGGGTCCGCGGCAGCGTGAGGTAGCAGTGCTAACCCGGGATCGAACCCGGGTCCGCGGCAGCGTGAGGTAGCAGTGCTAACCCGGGACCTCGGCAGCGTGAGGCCGCAGTGCTAACCACTGCAATCGATGATTTTAAATGTGGTACATTCTGTGATCAGGAGCCCTGTGGGTCAGGGAGCACGGATGGGGTGATCAGAGAGTGCAGGAGCCCCCTAACAATGTGACTCAGACTCACAGAAGGTTCCAGCACATAAGGAGGCCAATCAGCCCATCGGGCCAGTGCTGGCCCTTTTGGACAGTTATCCGGTTCAGTTCACTTCTCCGCTAACCCGCCCCCCCCATTCCCAAGCTAGAGGATTTCCCCGTGAGAACGCAGAGAGAGAGAGAGAGCTGGTGTCCAGGTTGATTCCCCGGGGGTGTGAGGGCTGCCCCCTGCTGGTGATTCAAGTGAATGTCAAAGTGCCGCTAACTCGGAGGGTTTGCGTGGTCTGGCGGAGATTTCAGAGATAGGGGGGGGCGGGGTGGAGCGGAAGCGAGGCCACGGAGGGATTTGAAAACGAGGAAGGGATTTTTTAAATTGAGCCTTCACATTCCCTTCCTTCTCCATCCCACTCCTACCTTGCCTATTCCTGCCTCCCTCACGCCAGCTCATGGTAACAATTCAGCCCACACTCCTCACTGTGATTATCAATCGCTGCCTGTGACGAGGGGTCTGGCCTCCTCCGTGAAAATGGATACGAAAGGAATCACACACAGGAGGGAGGCTGTGGTAAGCACAGCTCTCCAAAAGAAAGAGCGGAGAAATTAATTTAGAGGCAAGCTTGTTTAAACTGCCAGTATGATCCTTGATTAAATCCACCTACCACCCTCCTTTATTTCTTCAACTCCTCTCACGATCCTTTAGATTTCATTCCTGCTGCACACGTTTTTATTTTTAACCTTCGCCAATTCCGCCCACTCACCTTCTCATCAGGCCGGGGCCTACTTTTACAAATGTTTGATCCCACACAACAACTTTGCAAAGTCATCGACCTGCGGTGGTTTAAGCAAGCGGTTGCTCCTCCTCCTCCTGTGTCTGTTTGACCGAATCGATATCGGCACAAAGGTCCCCAGTGGGTGAAACTTCGGACAAATCCCTCCTCGGCCCTCATCCCTCCCCTATCTCTGGAAGCCCCCGCCCCGAAATCTCCAGGCACCTCCGGGGGTGCAGGAGGTTGTCCCTCACTGGGGTTCAGCAGGACGAGAGGGGATCTGATTGAAACCTGAGGGCAGAGAGGCTAGTTTGAGGAAACCAGGCCGCGCACAGTCCCAGGATAAGGGGTCGGCCATTTTGGACGGAAGACGAGGAGGAATTTCTGCACTCGCTGGAGGGTTGCGAACTTCTCTGCTCCAGAGAGCGTGTGGACGCCCGGTCGTCCTGACACTGAAACTCCAGGGAGCACTGAAGGAGAGCTGATTTTTGGATGAGGCGTTAAACTGAGTCCCCCTTCGGCTTGGCGGTAAAAGAAGGAGATCCCCCCCACCCCCCGACTAATACTTATCCCTCAGGCGCTATGCAAAGGCAGGTCTTTCTTCATACTCGAGACGGAGATAAATTTTGGGACATTGGAGGAAAACAGGGAATTATGGAGATGAAGCAGGTGGTGGACTGTGATCTGATCAGGTAGTGGTGCAGTCTCGAGGGGCTGAATGGCCTGGCTCCCCCTGCGCCCATCTCTTATGTCCTTCAGTCTTTGCACGTTCCCCAATATCAGTGGCTCCGCCATTGGCGGCCGTGGCTTCAGCTGCGAAGCCCTGGAATTCGCTCCCGAAACCTCCGGGCTCCCTCCCTTTATTGGATGCAGTGTGCATGGATCCCGCACTCCCTCCCCATGTGACAGGGTAACCCAGGAGGGGGCAGGAAACGGTCAAGGTCGTTGACGAGGAACCGGATGTTTCCAGTAGTCTGAATAATAGCGGGTGCAGGAAAGATTTACAAGGATAATTCCGGGGATAAGTTACCTAAAACTATCATCGATGGTTGTAAAAACCCACCTGGTTCACTAATGTCCCCTTTAGGGAAGGAAATCTGCCCTCCTTACCCGGTCTGGCCTACACGTGACTCCAGACCCACAGCGATGTTGTTGACTCTTAACTGCCCCTCTGAAATGATCGAGCGAGACACTCAGTTCGAGGGAAATTACGGATGTGCAACACATCCCAGGAAATAATCTGAGGACAAAGCACTTTTAGGGTGAGGACAAAGAACAGTACAGCACAGGAACAGGCCCTTCGGCCCTCCAAGCCCGTGCCGACCATGCTGCCCGTCTAAACTAAAATCTTCTACACTTCCTGGGTCCGTATCCCTCTATTCCCATCCTATTCATGTATTTGTCAAGATGCCCCTTAAATGTCCCTATCGTCCCTGCTTCCACCACCTCCTCCGGCAGCGAGTTCCAGGCACCCACTACCCTCTGCGTAAAAAACTTGCCTCGTACATCTACTCTAAACCTTGCCCCTCGCACCTTAAACCTATGCCCCCTACTAATTGACCCCTCTACCCTGGGGAAAAGCCTCTGACTATCCACTCTATGCCCCTCATAATTTTGTAGACCTCTATCAGGTCGCCCCTCAACCTCCGTCGTTCCAGTGAGAACAAATCGAGTTTATTCAACCTCTCCTCATAGCTAATGCCCTCCATACCAGGCAACATTCTGGTAAATCTCTTCTGCACCCTCTCTAAAGCCTCCACATCCTTCTGGTAGTGTGGCGACCAGAATTGAACACTATACTCCAAGTGTGGCCAACAGCACAGGCTCAGTTCCCGTACCGGCTGAGGTTATTGATGAAGGCCCCGCCTTCTCAACCCTTACCCCTCGCCTGAGGTGCAGTGACCTCTCGGGTTAAATCACCGCCACTCAGCTCCCTCTCTCGAAAGTCTATGTTCCTCGGCGACCATTTTTATTTGACGTCTTTCGCAATCTCTTTTGAGTTGAGTGGCGACGAGAGACCATCGCCTCGTCAGATTGGGTCACAGTCGAAGCTCGGGTCCCCAGACATCAATGGTACCCTCCATGTAACACTCACCGCAGTTAAACTCTCCTCTCTCGCTGCACCCTCCCGAAAGGTCGAAGGTCGGCATCAAGGCTGCCGTAGACAGGAGACACAAATCTTTAACGTTAATCTTTAATTAAAGGAATTGAAAGGCCTCAAGTGGGTCATTTGATTTGTGCTAAATCTGCAGAGTTTCCCAGTGTAAAGACGGACGGACATTGGAGCCGGGAGCTGAATTTTAAAATCCCATTAATGAATTCCCAGGCCACCTACTCATAAGAACATAAGAACTAGGAGCAGGAGTAGGCCATCTGGCCCCTCGAGCCTGCTCCGCCATTCAATGAGATCATGGCTGATCTTTTGTGGACTCAGCTCCACTTTCCGGCCCGAACACCATAACCCTTAATCCCTTTATTCTTCAAAAAACTATCTATCTTTATCTTAAAAACATTTAATGAAGGAGCCTCAACTGCTTCACTGGGCAAGGAATTCCATAGATTCACAACCCTTTGGGTGAAGAAGTTCCTCCTAAACTCAGTCCTAAATCTACTTCCCCTTATTTTGAGGCTATGCCCCCTAGTTCTGCTTTCACCTGCCAGTGGAAACAACCTGCCCGCATCTATCCTATCTATTCCCTTCATAATTTTATATGTTTCTATAAGATCCCCCCTCATCCTTCTAAATTCCAACGATTACTGTCCCAGTCTACTCAACCTCTCCTCGTAATCCAACCCCTTCAGCTCTGGGATTAACCTAGTGAATCTCCTCTGCACACCCTCCAGTGCCAGTACGTCCTTTCTCAAGTAAGGAAACCAAAACGGAACACAATACTCCAGGTGTGGCCTCAGTAACACCTTATACAATTGCAGCAGAACCTCCCTAGTCTTAAACTCCATCCCTCTAGCAATGAAGGACAAAATTCCATTTGCCTTCTTAATCACATGTTGCACCTGTAAACCAACTTTTTGCGACTCATGCACTAGCACACCCAGGTCTCTCTGCACAGCAGCATGTTTTAATATTTTATCATTTAAATAATAATCCCTTTTGCCGTTATTCCTACCAAAATGGATAACCTCACATTTGTCAACATTGTATTCCATCTGCCAGACCCTAGCCCATTCACTTAGCCTGTCCAAATCCCACTGCAGACTTCCAGTATCCTCTGTAGTTTTTGCTTTACCACATCTTAGTGTCGTCTGCAAACTTGGACACATTGCCCTTGGTCCCCAACTCCAAATCATCTATGTAAAATGTGAACAGTTGTGGGCCCAACACTGATCCCTGAGGGACACCACTAGCTACTGATTGCCAACCAGAGAAACACCCATTAATCCCCACTCTTTGCTTTCTATTAATTAACCAATCCTCTATCCATGCTACTACTTTTCCCTTAATGCCATGCATCTTTATCTTATGCAGCAATTCGATCCAGAATTCCCGAGGAGATCCCGGGTCATGACCCCCTAGCTCTGAAGTGCTGAGAGGCAGGGGAATAGAGAATGGAAAATGTGCAGAAGGAGGCCATTTGCTCCATCGGTTCTGTGCTAGCCGACAAAGAACGATCCAGCCAATTCCCACGTTCCAAACCTCACCCTGCGGCTCCAAGTGCGTTTTTAAAATATGCCATGATGGTCCCTGCCTCTACCTCCCTATTGTGCAGTGATCCTAATCACCCTCGCTGGAAAATAATTCTCCTCAACTCCCCTCTAATCGTCAGTACTGACCCTCTGACAGTGCAGCACTCCCTCAGTACTGACTCTCTGACAGTGCAGCACTCCCTCAGTACTGACCCTCTGACAGTGCAGCACTCCCTCAGTACTGACCCTCTGACAGTGCAGCGCTCCCTCAGTACTGACCCTCTGACAGTGCGGCACTCCCTCAGTACTGACCCTCTGACAGTGCGGCACTCCCCCAGTACTGACCCTCTGACAGTGCAGCACTCCCTCAGTACTGACCCTCTGACAGTGCAGCACTCCCTCAGCACTGACCTTCTGACAGTGCGGCACTCCCTCAGTACTGACCCTCTGACAGTGCTGCACTCCCTCAGTACTGACCCTCTGACAGTGCGGCACTCCTTTAGTACTGGCCCTCTGACAGTGCGGCACTCCCTCAGTACTGACCCTCTGACAGTGCGGCACTCCCTCAGTACTGACCCTCTGACAGTGCAGCACTCCCTCAGTACTGACCCTCTGACAGTGCAGCACTCCCTCAGTACTGGCCCTCTGACAGTGCGGCACTCCTTCAGTACTGACCCTCTGACAGTGCGGCACTCCCTCAGTACTGACCCTCTGACAGTGCGGCACTCCTTCAGTACTGACCCTCTGACAGTGCGGCACTCCCTCAGTAATGACCCTCTGACAGTGCGGCACTCCCTCAGTACTGACTCTCCGACAGTGCAGCACTCCCTCAGTACTGACCCTCTGACAGTGCGGCACTCCCTCAGTACTGACCCTCTGACAGTGCGGCACTCCCTCAGTACTGACCCTCTGACAGTGCGGCACTCCCTCAGTACTGACCCTCTGACAGTGCGGCACTCCCTCAGTACTGACCCTCTGACAGTGCAGCACTCCCTCAGTACTGACCCTCTGACAGTGCAGCACTCCCTCAGTACTGACCCTCTGACAGTGCGGCACTCCCTCAGTACTGACCCTCTGACAGTGCAGCACTCCCTCAGTACTGACCCTCTGACAGTGCAGCACTCCCTCAGTACTGACCCTCTGACAGTGCGGCACTCCCTCAGTACTGACCCTCTGACAGTGCGGCACTCCCTCAGTACTGACCCTCTGACAGTGCAGCACTCCCTCAGCACTGACCCTCTGACAGTGCGGCACTCCCTCAGTACTGACCCTCTGACAGTGCAGCACTCCCTCAGTACTGACCCTCTGACAGTGCAGCACTCCCTCAGTACTGCACTGGGACTGTCAGCCTTAATTTCCGCACTGGAGTCTCTGGAGTGGGATTTGAGCCTGACACCCTGAGACACGGAGGAGAGTGGGAACGCAGGCTGGCTGGTCCACATTGTACCGTCCTGCCCCGCTGGACACAGCTCCTGTCTGGGGCACTGCACAGGGGGCTAGGCACCTGAATAGACAGGATAACCAAAACAAATGGAGCTGTGCACATTGTTTTCTGTCAGATATTTTTTTTAAATTCTAACTTTAGAGTACCCAATTCATTTTTTCGAATTAAGGGGCAATTTAGTGTGGCCAATACACCTGCCCTGCACATCTTTGGGTTGTGGGGGTGAAACCCACTCAAACACGGGGAGAATGTGCAAACTCCACACGGACAGTGACCCAGAGCCGGGATCGAACCTGGGACCTCGGCGCCGTGAGGCAGCAGGGCTAACCCACTGCGCCACCGTGCTGCCCTTCTGTCAGATATTTTGACCAAACTGAAATATCTAACCTCTATTTCCTCTAGGATTGGCCCCCGGACAGTTATATACCTACCCAGCTCGATGCTGGCGGAAGAAGAGACGGCTAAATATCCTGGAAGACCCAAGGCTAAGACCCTGTGAAATTAAACTTGGTAAAATAGTTTTTTTTTCTCTTTCTCACTATTTATAATAAAAGCCTTTATTGTCACAAGTTGGTTTACATTAACACTGCAATGAAGTTACTGTGAAAAGCCCCTAGTCGCCACATTCCGGCACCTGTTCGGGTACACAGAGTGAGAATTCAGAATGTCCAATTCACCTAACAAGCGCGTCTTTCGGGACTTGTTGGAGGAAACCGGAGCGCCCGGAGGAAACCCACGCAGACACGGGGAGGACGTGCAGACTCCACACAGACAGTGACTGATGCACTAAGCGTCAAGAACCACAAAGACATGTGAGACTTTAACCAAGGCTTTAATACACTACATAGGGAGCTTACCCGACACAGACGACCCCAGACAAAATGGGTCAGGTCTCAGAAGCTGGGTCTTATACCTAACGCCCGGGGGCGTGGCCAAGGCGGAGCTCTCCGTGGCCAGGTCAGGTTACATACAGGTGACCAAACCTCTACAGAGCTACAGTACAATACACAGTACAATACACAGGATTACAGGGCCACGTTACACACAACTATTATATAACTATGTACAATGCTAGGGAAGTACAGTGGTGTATCACCACAGTGACCCAAGCCGGGAATCGAACCTGGGACCCTGGCGCTGTGAAGCAACAGTGCTAACAACACGGCTACCTGATCCATCCTTTATTCAGGGGGAAAATAATGTTTTTGTTTTGAGAATGTAAGTTGTCGGGACAGGGAATCGTGTTGCCAACACTCCGGGATTGGCCAGGAGTCTCCAGGACGCGTGATGTGTGCGGCGCTCGGAGAAACAAACACCTGGGGCGAAATTCTCCCCCAACGGCGCGATGTCCGCCGACTGGCGCCAAAAACGGCGCCAATCAGACGGGCATCGCGCCGGCCCAAAGGTGCGGAAGGCTCCGCATCTTTGTGGGCCGAGCCCCAACCGTGAGGGGCTAGGCCGGCGCCGGAGGGATTTCCGCCCCGCCAGCTGGCGCAAACGGCCTTTGTTGCCCCGCCAGCTGGCGCGGAAATGCGGCGCATGCGCGGGAGCGTCAGCGGCCGCCGACAGTTTCCCGCACATGCGCAGTGGGGATAGTCTCTTCCGCCTTCGCCATGGTGGAGGCCGTGGCGGAGGCGGAAGGGAAAGAGTGCCCCCACGGCACAGGCCCGCCCGCGGATCGGTGGGCCCCGATCGCGGGCCAGGCCACCGTGGGGGCACCCCCCGGGGTCAGATCGCCCCGCGCCCCCCCCCAGGACCCCGGAGCCCGCCCACGCCGCCTGGTCCCGCCGGTAAATACCAGGTTTGATTTACGTCGGCAGGACAGGCAATTTCTGGGCGGGACTTCGGTCCATCCGGTCCAGAGAATCCAGCGGGGGGTCCCGCCAACCGGCGCGGCCCGATTCCCGCCCCCGCCCAATCTCCGGTACGGGAGACTTCGGTGGGGGCGGGGGCGGGATTCACGGCGGCCAACGGCCATTCTCCGACCCGGCGGGGGGTCGGAGAATGACACCCCAGGACATGAAAAAGGATTGTTTTTTTTATGTTGTTGAACATTTCTATTTATCAGATGAAAAAATATTGAAATATTGGGGGAGGAAAAATCTGATTGGCTGCCAGTAAAGCATCTTTCAATTGGGTGATGAGTCTTTTTGCTTCCTGATTGGCGTAGGAAGGCCGGATGTCACAAGGACGGACGCGTTGGCCGAATAATAGGTGGAGTGCGGTGAGGAGGGGGGGGGGGGCAGGGGCAAGTCATGTGATGGAGCCTCCAGGGATACATTTCATCAGAGTTGGCAACCCTAATAGGAGACGGTAAATGCCGGTGAAGCTGGTTACTAACCCTAACACCTCAGGCCTAGTTTGATAATTTTGCAGACAAGTAAACACTCATGTGCTTCTCTTGTATAAAAAGTTATAGTCAGAATATTGTGGGATACGCACACCATGTTGTTGTGACCTTTGTTTGTGCTTTCTGCCAATGTTTGCCACTGTCTATTGCTATGTCAACGGTCACGGCGTAGTTACAGTCCTTGGCCATTAGGTGACACTGTGGAGCAATTTCCCGAAGTCTGAACTTTTGGCACCATCTTGCGTCTATGCAAAACAAAATCTACCAGTTGTGTCAGTTTCCTCGTACACCGAGGCCCAGGTATTCAGCCCCCCCCGTGTTGGGTTCGTGGAGTCTGGCGACTTCCTGGCTCACACTCCCGACCTGATAAAAACGGCCTCACGTCAGATTTATGACAGGGGGGGGTGGCACCGGCTGAATTGCTCCTTCATGGGAGAGCTAGCACAGACACGATGGGCCAACTGGCCTCCTCCTGTGGGGGGGAATGTGGAACTCGCTACCGCAGGAGGGGGCTGAGGTGAGTCGATGTATTCAGGGGGAAACTGGATGAAGACATGAGGGAGAAAGGAATAGAAGGATAGGCGGAGGAGTGATAGGCTGGGGGCTTGTGTGGGGCACAAAACCCCGCATGGATTCGTTGGGCCGAATGGCCTGTTTCTGCGATGGGAGTTTCTACATAAGACAGGTGCTGTAACTTTACGATCCTTGAGCCGTTACACCGGGCGTAACAGGTGCCAAGTGGTTTAATAAAATCATTGACAAATCCATTTGATTGATGAACCGTCTAATCTTCAGATCAGTCTTTTAGTTTCTAATTGATCAGTTCTCTCTCTTCAGCCTGACTACTCTTCAGTAACCTGTCAGAATTGGGCAATTGTCGCCCCTTTAAGAGTCACTGATTGGCCATAATGAATTTCTCTTGCCTCCTCTGGGACTGACTAATAACCGATCAGTCACTAAATTAATGGGCAGTGAATTAGCGCCTCATCCCCACTGACTGACTGCCAGTGAAGAGTTCACGCTTAAAGGTGAGGTGGTCAGGGATGGCAGTCTGTGGAGAGCTGCCTGCATTTCAGCCAGACTTAAAGACTGAAAAATTTCCCTCTCTCCTTTTCCTCTCCTCCCACTCCCACCCCCATTTCCACTCCAGCCCCACATCGTCTTGTCTTAGGCATTGGATTACGCTTCCGCAGACCCCACTCACCTTCCTACCACCTCACATGACTGTGAAGAGCGCGTTGGCAACTTTTTCACTGGCTCATGGGGGTTGGATGTTTTTTTTTGAGGGGGGGGGGGTGGCTTACTGTCACAAACCTTTTAGCCACACTCATCAGAGAGGGTTCAAACCCAACCTGGAAACGCTGAGGGCAACTTTAGCTCTGCACCCTGTCCACTAGCAGGCTGCGGCCTAGCAGCCGCTGCTGAGGCCTGCCTTGCCTGTGCGACTTTGTCCGCTCCCCTTTATCAAACCCTCCCCTCTCTGCAGCCTCCACCACCCCCCCACCCTTCGAGACCTCTCCGATTCTGACCTCTTGCACATTGCCTGATTTTAATCGCGCCGTCGCTGCTGTCCACGCCTTCAGCGGCCCAGGCGTTGTGGTCCAGTTGAATGGCAGAGCAGGCTCGAGGGACTTCATGTATTGGAGGTGGGCATCGCGGGCAAACCCAGCTATCCTTGCTCTCCCCCCCCCCCGCCCCCCCCCCCCCCCCCACCTCGCTAAGAAACCGAGTGGCTTTCTGGGCTATTTCAGAGGGACTGAAGGGCCACGCACGTCGGTGTGGGTCTGGAGTCACGAGTAGGCCAGACCGGGTGAGGACGGCCGATTTCCTTCACTGAAGGGGACATGTGTCACAGCGCCAGGGTCCCAGGTTCTATTCCCCGCTGGGTCACTGTCTGTGCGGAGTCTGCACGTTCTCCCCGTGTGTGCGTGGGTTTCCTCCGGGTGCTCCGGTTTCCTCCCACAGTCCAAAGATGTGCGGGTTAGGTGGATTGGCCGTGATAAATTGCCCCTTAGTGTCCAAAATTGCCCTTAGTGTTGGGTGGGGTTACTGGGTTATGGGGATAGGGTGGAGGTGTTGACCTTGGGTAGGGTGCTCTTTCCAAGAGCTGGTGCAGACTCGATGGGCTGAATGGCTTCCTTCTGAACTGTAAATTCTATGATGATGATATTATTAGTGAACCAGATGGAATTTTACAACAATCCAGTATGGCTGCCATTATTTAAAAAATAAATTTAGAGTACCCAATCATTTTTTTCCAATTAAGGGGCAATTTAGCGCGGCCAACCCACCTACCCTGCACATCTTTGGGTTGTGGGGGTGAGACCCATGCAGACACGGGGAGAATGTGCAAACTCCACACGGACAGTGACCCAGAGCCGGGATCGAACCCGGGACCTCGGCGCCGTGAGGCAGCAGTGCTAACCACTGCGCCGCCGTGCTGCCTCTAATGCTTCCTTTTCTTGCGGCCTTTGTTCAGATACCGAGGTGGCCCTGAAGAAGGAGGGGTTGTTACCCGAGGGACCGGCGCTGGAGGCTCTCCTGTGCGCGGAGGCGGTGGAGAAAAAGGCCGAGACAAAAGACGAGGAGGGTATCAGCGAATGTCAGGTAGGCGCAAAGTACGGGGGGGGCGGGGGGGGGGGGGGGTGGAAGGTCATTGACTCGACGCTCTTGGCCGTCGCGAGTCATCCAATCGATGAAGGAGAGGCTGCTCGCTTTACAATTGGTCACGGTGTGGGCTGGGGTGTCTTGGGATGATTGACATGTTGTTGGACCAATGGTAGGTGGGGGGCTAATTGGCCAGAGTTTGGGAGGGAGGGGGGGGGGCGGTGCGGGGTGCGGGTCGGTGATACCCCCAGGAATTCATCCAATCAGAGTTGGCCCGGCTGACTGTCAATATTCTCAAATCTGCGTTTCTCTCCCAGAGGATCTTGGCAAGCGATTTCCCTCACGAGATCGAGACCGAGGAGCTGGAGGAAGATGCACCAAAGCGGAAGAATAAAACCAAAGGAAGAGTAAGTTGGTTTTGGACAACTATTTCCACGCGTGGCTCCGTTTACTGAAGGAGGCAGGCGGGGCGACCGAGGGCAGGGATGTCAACGTGGGGGTGAAAGGGAATGGTACGAATTCTGTTGGGAGTTTGGGGTGACCACCCAGTGGGAGAGATGATGAGGGAAACCTGGAAGCCTCGACGCTAATTTTGACGGGGACGAATTTTCAGGGTTATGGGGAAAGAGCAGGAGACGCGAGGCTAATTGGACAGCTCTTCCAACGGGCCGGCACAGACCCGACAGGCCAAATGGCCTCCTTCAAGTGCTCTAAGATTTTTCTTTTAAGGGGCTGCAAGGATTTCATATCGAGGCTTAAAGGTCAGAGAATGACAGAATGATACACGGACTGCGGCTGTTCAGCCCATCGGGCCTGTGCTAGCTCTCCGAGAGCTGCCCCATTGGTCCCACTCGCCGCTGCTCTCCCCAATAATAACTCTGCAAACTTTTGAACTTCAAGAATTTAACCCTTTCCTTTTTGAAAGTTACTGCTCCGACCGCCCTTAGAGGCAGCACACTGCAGATCCCGGCAACCTGCCACATTCGGACAAACGAATTCTCCTTCTCTTGGCAATGAATGTTTTGCCAATCGCCTTCATCCCTTTTTTAAAAATACATTTAGAGTACCCAATTCTTTTTTTCCCGTTTAAGGGGCAATTTAGCGCGGCCAATCCACCTAGCCTGCACATCTTTGGGTTGTGGGGGTGAGACCCACGCAGACACGGGGAGAACGTGCAAACCCCACACGGACAGTGACCCGGGGCCGGGATTCGAACCCGGGTCCTCGGCGCCGCAGTCCCAGTGCTAACCACTGCGCCGCGTGCCGCCCCAGTCGCTTTCATCCTTGCTGTTACCAACACCCCCCCCCCCCTTCACCCCCCCCCCCCCCCCCATCCCGCCAGCGGAAACGATCCCTCCTCGTTTACTCGGTCAACGACCCCATCGTGAATTCAAGCATCCTGTGTGTGTGTGTGTGTGTGTGTGTGCAGGACAGTAATGAGTGACACCGGCTAGTTAGGGCCGCCTGAGTGGCCCTCCTTCATCTCACTGGGACACAAGATTGACGCGCGGGCAATGGTCAACAAAATGAGAAACAAAACCAGAAAATGCTGGACAATCTCAGCAGGCCCGACAGCCTCTGAGGAGAAAAGAGGGGAGGCAGCGTTTTGAGTCTGGGTGACTCTTTGGTTGGTGGAGTTGCGCACTCAAAACCGAGGTGGGCCCAACCACTGGTGGAGGGCGATATTGAGGTTAAGGTAACACCAGGCCTTCCGATTCTCTCTCCTAGACCTGTGGCATCGGAGGAATGCGCAAGAGACAAGAGCCGACGTCCCTGGAAGACCGGGATAAGCCATACGTCTGCGACAGTAAGTAGATTCCGTAACCAGAGGGTGGGCATCACTCCGAAATCACCTTTCCCAACGAGGAAATCCCGAAGCTCGCTATCGTCACCACAGCACCTTTTTGAAGTGTAGGGCGGGATTTTCCGATCACGCCCATCCCGAGAGAGGACGTTCCCGCCCGGGATCAACGGACCTTTAAATGATCCGCCAAATCTTCCATCCCACCCATGACGTTCCCCGCAGCGGATAGGATGGGAATGTTTACCCTGTTATAATGTAGGAAACACAGAAAAACTCCCACAACTACGGCAATTGAGGTTTAATTATTGGCCAGGACACTGAGGAGAATTCCCCGCACCCCCATTGCTGCCCCCCGTCCCCAAAAAGGACAGACAGGATCTTGGTTTCATGTTTTGTCTGAAAGACGGTGCCTCTGACAGTGCAGCACTCCCGCAGTACTGACACTCTGACAGTGCAACACTCCCTCAGTACTGACCCTCTGACAGTGCGGCACTCCCTCAGTACTGACACTCTGACAGTGCAGCACTCCCTCAGTACTGACCCTCTGACAGTGCGGCACTCCCTCAGTACTGACCCTCTGACAGTGCGGCACTCCCTCAGTACTGACCCTCTGACAGTGCGACACTCCCTCAGTACTGACCCTCTGACTGTGCAGCACCCCCTCAGTACTGACCCTCTGACAGTGCAGCGCTCCTTCAGTACTGACCCTCTGACAGTGCAGCACTCCCTCAGTACTGACCCTCTGACAGTGCAGCACTCCCTCAGTACTTACCATCTGACAGTGCTGTGCTCCCTCAGTACTGACCCTCTGACAGTGCTGCACTCCCTCAGTACTGACCCTCTGACAGTGCAGCACTCCCTCAGTACTGACCCTCTGACAGTGCAGCACTCCCTCAGTACTGACCCTCTGACAGTGCTGTGCTCCCTCAGTACTGACCCACTGACAGTGCTGCACTCCCTCAGTACTGACCCTCTGACAGTGCGGCACTCCCTCAGTACTGCCCCTCTGACAGTGCAGCACTCACTCAGGACTGGCACTGGAAGTGTCGGCCGAGATCCTGTGCTCAAGTCTCGAATGGGGCTTGATCCCAGAATTCCTCACTGAGTGTTTCCCCCATCGAGTCCGGGTCCCAGTCAATGAAAATGATTAGATGAGGGGGAGAGCTGCTGTTTTTTGGCAGGTTGTTCTTGGTGATTTTTGCAATGTCGAGGTGACTAATGTCTTCTCTATCTCTCTCTCTCGCTCTGTCTCTTTCTCTCTCACTCATTCTCTCTCTCTCTCTGTCTCCTTCTCTCGCTCTCATTCTCCCCTTCTCCCTGAATCTCTCTCTCTCTAACTTTCTCTCTCCTCTCTAAATCTCTCTCACTCACTCTCTCACCCTGTCTCTCCTCTCTGCCCCTCTCGCTCCCCACCGCTCCCTCCCTCTCTCTCTCTCTCTCTCCTCCTCGCTTCCCCTCTCTCTCCCCCTCGCACTCTCTCTCTCACTCCCTGTCTCCCCCCTCTTTCTCTGTCTCTCTCCCCCTCTCTCACTCCCCCTCTCTCCCCCTCTGTTCCGTCCCTGTCTCCCGCTCCTTTCCTGCGCCACAGTCTGTGGGAAACGATACAAGAACAGACCGGGCCTGAGCTACCACTACACTCATACTCACCTGGCAGAGGAAGAAGGGGAGGACGAGTTGGAACGACACACTCTACCTTTCCATCGCAAGAACAGCCACAAGCGTAAGCTTAATGATTCCCTTTGTTTGGCCGCCTGGGCTGGGGAAATGTGTTTCTGTGTTCGTCAGGGGTGGAAAGGGGTCAAAGAACAGTCGCAGGACAGAAGGAGGCCATTCAGCCCATTGCGTTCATGCCAGCCCTCTGCAAAAGCTACTCCCCCCAACCCCTTTCTCTAAACTGCCTTTCAGGCGCACGTCCAACTCCCTCTTGAAGGCCTCCATTGAATCTGCCTCAGGCAGTTCATTCCAGACCCTAACCAGTCGCTGTGAGAAAAAGTCACTTTTATTTCTGTCGCCAATCACTTGAAATCTGGCTCTCCTGAGGTTCTGGACCCTCACACCAGTCGGGATAGTTCCTCCCCATCTACCCTGCCCACAGCTGGAGTACTGTACCCGGTTTTCTGCCTCTTAGATACTTTCCATCGAGGGAGAGGCGGGGAGGATCACCAGGCCGATTCCAGGGTTGGCAGGATTGTCGGATGAGGAGAGATTGGTCCGACTAGGCCTGTATTCACTGGAGTTTAGAAGAATGAGAGAGGATCACATTGAAACGTCCACCATTCTGACGGGGCTGGACAGACTGGAGGCTGGGATGTTGCTTCCCCTGACTGGGAGGGTTCTAGAACCAGGGCCCACAGTCTCCGGATGTGGGGTAGCCATTTAGGACGGAGATGAGGAGAAACCTCTTCACTCAGAGGGTGGTGAACCTGTGGAATTCTGCATCACAGAAGGCCGTGAAGGCCAAGTCGCTGAATATAGTTAAGAAGGAAATAGACACTATAATCTAGAAGGTTCCGGAGGGAGCTCTGGAGTATGCCGTTGCGATAGACGATTAGCCATTTAAAAAAAATTTAAGAATACCCGATTATTTCTTTTTCCAATTAAGAGGCAATTTAGCGTGGCCAATCCACCTACCCTGCACATCTTTGGGTTGTGGGGGCGAAACCCACGCAGACACGGGGAGAACGTGCAAACTCCACACGGACGGTGACCCGGGGCCGGGATCGAACCCGGGTCCTCGGCGCCGTGAGGCGGCAGCGAAAGAGGATCAGCCATGATCGTGGGGTTGGTTTAGCACAGTGGGCTAAACAGCTGGCTTGTAATGCAGAACAAGGCCAGCAGCGCGGGTTCAATTCCCGTACCGGCCTCCCCGAACAGGCGCCGGAATGTGGCGACTGGGGGCTTTTCGCAGTAACTTCATTGAAGCCTACTCGTGACAATAAGCGATTATTATTATTATTATTGACTGACGGAGGAGGTTCAAGGCCCAATGGCCTCCTCCTGCTCCCATTTTCAATGTTTCTAAGACCCGTCCAAATTTTGAACGCCCCTATCAAATCTCCTCTCAACCCTCCCTCCCCCAAGGAAAACAGCCCCCGTTTCTCCAGCCTATCATTGTAACTCAGGCTCCGCGTCACCGGGAAGCACCTCGCCGATGTTTTCTAAACCCTGTCGGAACGGTCTCACGCCCTGACTGATGTGCGGCTCTCTGAATGAGACCCAAACCCTCCAGTCGAGGCGCAGTGGTTTTCTTTTCAGAAAGGTTCCTCCTCGGCCTGTAGGCTCATTCTTTCCCCATCTCTAAAACCTTTTCCCTTCGAGCCTTATTTGTGCTCCAGTAGATTTGGGTTCGAGTCAGGGCCTTTGTTCTTCGCCTCCACCCAACGGTCATGTGGGTTGGACCGTTGTAACCAGGGTTGCTAACTCAATTTGAGAGTATTCTTCTCGATGGGGCTGGATGGCCTATCCATTCACTGTAACTTTGCTATGCTTCTGTGGTATTGCTGGAGACACTACCCCTGGCACAAGTGGCCATTATTGATGAGAGAGCATTGATGGTGAGCGCTCCATTGTACTCCAACCGTGGAGGATGTCTCTTAGGGTATATCTGACCCTTCCCTTTGGGGGTAGCCCTCACCTAGGGTAATCAAACGGGAAGCTAACTTAGCACAGGCCCGGCTTCAGGCCTGGGGCTTTCCTACTCATTCGGACTCCAGGATGGAGGCTTTATCTCCCAGCTAATGGCCAAATTATCAGAAATTTCTTCAGGGTAAAGGAGAGAACTCTGGTTGTGGTATACCTTTTTTTTTACTGACCCAAGAGCAGAAATGACAGCCTCCAGAAGCAAGAAGATGCCTCCTATGTACTGAAACGTAACATGTTGACAAAATATCTAGGATATCAGGTCACCAAATGAAGAGTAAATGCTTTCACAGTGAAGACATGCACTGGAAATAATGTGTGCACTGACGTCATATATTCCTGATCTCTCTAACTGATAGAGAATGTGATGCTAACAGGTCATAATTTTCAGGCTAATAGCTATTGATTGGTATTTATGAAGAGGTAAGATTATACAGAATGAAAGAGGAAATGGCAGTGCTTCACCTGACCTCATGTCATTCGTTTTGAAACAATGACAGCATTACCGTTCTCTTGAGTATATTTAGACTGGGAATTAGCACAAAGCTTTTGAGGAAGTTGCTAGTTACTTCATGGGACACAATATTAGTCCTGACCTGTGTATCAGTGGAGTAATATCAAGAAGATTTGCAAAACGCTTTGTTGTCAGTCAGGCATAATCGAGGTAAGAGAGTATTCTGATCAATTCAACGACAAATTGCTTTTGGCCATGGCAGACTTGTTGAAGCTTTTAAAAATATATATTTTTATTGAAGAAAATTTTCAGTGTAACAAAATAATACCACACTACACCACCAATGTGTAAAGATACAGTGCAGTCAATACTCAACGACCCCACTGAACCCAACCCTTCAAACCTACAACTAAATCCTCCTCTAACAGCTGATCGTACGGTGACTACCTCTTTGAAAAAGGAAATGAATGGCTGCCATCTCGAATAGAACCCTTCGACCGACCCTCTAATACTGTACTCGGCCTTCTCCAGTTTTAAGAACTCCATTAGGCCACCTAACTAGCGTGAGAGGCCAGGGCTTAGAAACTCCAAAGCGGATTACGAAGCTCACCTGACCTGTAACTTTGCTGATGAATTTGGCTAAGATGAGCGCAAGATCGCACTTCAGGTGCGATTCATCAGACTTCTGAGGCGCTTTTATCAAAATAAAGTTTATTATAAGAATGTAGTTAACATATATAAAACACAGCAAGAATTTGTTATCGATTACAAACATTAAAAAAACACAACAGCTACAGTAATCTCTGTATATAACTCTTAATGAAGCCCCCTTAGCTGTTCCAATTCAATACAAAATCCAATAAACCAAAACCCCTTTCAAGGGCCTGGCCCAGCACACTGTAATCTCACTGAATGGGACTGGTCCTTTCCCGGAGATCCAGCCTCCATCCAGCATATTCAACAGCTTTAGAATGAAAAACAGGGAAACACTGCTCCTCTTCTGCAGTCTAAAGCAACAAACCGAAACTGAAACCTAAAAACACTAAACCCCCTCTCACCTGACAGCCACAGCCTAGCTCCACCCACAAATGACATCACTGAAGCCGTGCTGCAGGTCATGTGGTCAGACCAAACCTTTCTTAAAGGGGCACTCACATGACACTAGGCCGAGGCACTGTGCGGAGTAGGTGGCCTCCACCCAAGCAGAACTCTCCTCCGGGCTATGAAGGAGGTAAAGGCGAGAACATCCGTCTTCACCCCCGTCTGTGGTTGGCCAGGTGACCACCACAATCTGGTGACGAATATTATTTATGATTAGCACCTTCTAATTCACATTAAACACCCAAAGAAACAGGTGAGTCAGCCCTTGCAATATGTACTTGATATAGTCGCGTAGTCCCCGGGACAGAACGAAAGACAGCATAAATTCTCTTCGAATTACCAGGCACACAAACCTTCATGTTGTTAAGAAAACAAGCATATATACTTCCTTTCTTGTTGCGAACTTTCAAAATGTTTTCCTGTCACAATTTCCCATTCAATTTTGCTATGTCAACTGTCACAAGTAGTTTCACGCTGTGACCACCAGGTGTCGCTGGAGTGATCAGTCTTCCTGGCTCTAAGTCCGTCATCCATCTTGCATATCTTATTTAAATAAACACTACAGGCTGGAATCTAATTGAGGCACTCGGATGATTTTCCCCATCCCTGAGATCTGGTATTTTTTTTGTCCAACGCCATTATCCCAAAGTCCAGGGGGGAGCGATGAGGCTCCGGGTGCTGGACAACACCAGGATTGGGCAGATGAGGGCACTAATAATTGTCCGTCCCTGGCCTAGCAAAGAAAAGAATTGACCAGAGCTTCCTACTCCCTAGACTGACCATCACTGTTGATTTCAAAGCACACTGCCCCCAGTTACGGGCCAGGTTACCTGGATTTGGGATTTGGCTCCTGCGAAAATAGGGGGCCAGGAAGGAGATTTCACCTTTTCAAAGGGAGGAAAATGGCAACAAAAAAAAAAAGACTTGTCCGAATTTCTTTGCATCCTTATTTTGTGGATTGTTTTTCAGAGTTTAAACGGCATTCCCATTTCGTTCCAGTCCAATCATCATTCACACTTCATGCGGCCGCAGCAGAATTGTTCAGAAATCGAACCTCGATGCATTCCTGTTAAATGCTGATTATTATTCAGTCCAGCCGACCCTGCGGACTGCAAATGTTTGCTCATCAGCAAAAGTTGGGGGAATTTGATTTGGGAGAGGTGGGGGGATGGATTCCAGAGTCAGCTCTACTCGCTGGGGAGCTGTCCTGTCATCTCCCATGAGCCCAGGCAGAGAGCGGAAGAGAGAGAGAGAGCTCGTTAACCACTGATTTGAACAGGAATTGGAGATTTGGGTAGGGGGGTCAGCATATCCCAATTCAAGGTGTTCCCGATTGTCCGACTCGTAAATCAACGGGATTGATTGTCTGATCATTTTTGATTATTTTGTGGGATGTTCCTGTTGCCCAACCCTAACCGCCCTTGAACTGATTTCAGAGGGCAATTAAGAATGGACCACATTGCAATGGGAGCAGTCACGTGCCACCTAGACAGGCTAAGGAGGGCAGATTTCCTTCCCTAAAGATCACAAGGTTATTTTTTTATGACAGTCGATGATAATTGCCACGGTCGCCGTTGTTGAGTCTAACTTTCAATTCCAGATTTTATTCGTTGAATTTGAATTCCACGGGGCAGCACGGTGGCGCAGTGGTTAGCACTGCTGCCTCATGGCGCCGAGGTCCCAGGTTCTGGGTCACTGTCCGTGTGGAGTTTGCACATTCTCCCCGTGTTTGCGTGGGTTTTGCCCCCACAACCCAAAGATGTGCAGGGTAGTTGGATTGGCCACGCTAAATTGCCCCTTAATTGGAAAAAATGAATTGGGTACTCTACATTTAAAAAAGAAAAGAATTTGAATTCCACCAGGTGCCGGGGTGGGATTTGAACCCGTGCCCCGCCCCGGAGTCTCTGGATTGTTACTCCAGCGACATCACCCTCTCTCTCAGGCTGGGGGTTTCCACAGACGATCGAATGGAATGTGCGGTGGAACAGCTGGTTACATAAACACCAGAGATCGAATGAGTCTGTGCGTACAATGCCAGTGTTGTCTTTAAGGGGAGAGGAGGTTTGATTCAGTGACAAGTGAAGAATGTTGTCTTCACCTCTTCACACTCGACGCTCGGAGGACTGAGTCTGGGGCTGATTAACCGCTTCACAGTTCAGGATCTCGAATCCTCTTCCGTCATTTGACCATCTTTACCCCAGCCCATAAGTTAGCCTGGGATTCCCGCCGTCTCTGTCTCCTCCTTTAAGCTTATAACCTGCCTCTTTGAAGACAATTTATTTGGTCGTCTGACCTCATATCATGTGACTCAGTGTCAATTTTTGTCTGAAAGTGCCCCCTGCGAGAGGTTCTTCAGGGTGCTATAGAAATGCTGCTCATGGTGTTTTCAAAAATCACTCGTGAGCCTGTCTCCATTTCTGTGGGCGTATCCGGTTTCCAATCGCCCTGTATTGGGATCTTTCTCTGTAACTGCAGATCCAAAACACTCATACATGTCGACCGAAAGCGATACATCAATCGGCCTAGTAGCCGGCGCTGTGTCCTTGGTAGGAAGGGGGAAATTGGAGGAACCATGGACGGTTTTTAAGCTGTTGTATCATCAACCCGTTGAGCTGTGACAGTGGGCATGTGGAACCTTCATACCCCCCCCTCCCCCGCGGGGGGGGTTGGGGTTGGGGCAAGTCTCTCGATAAAGAAAGAACTTGCATTTCCATCGCACCTCTCCTCACCTCAGGAGTGCTTAACACCCAATGAAGGTTTTTCAGAGGGAGGTAGACAGATTCTTGTTGGACGAGGGAATCAAATGTTATCGAGGGTAGACAGGAATGGGGAATTCGAACCACAACAGTTCAGCCACGATCTTATCCAATGGTGGATTAAGCTTGAAGGGCCAAATAGCCCACTCCTCCTATTTCATATGTTCACATGAAATACTTCTAATTAATGTTGTGCTTCAGATAAGACATTAAACCCGTATATCCTCTTGAGGCAGATATGATAATTCATAGAATCATAGAATCATACCAGTCTTTATTATTGTCACAGGTAGGCTTACATTAACACCGCAATGAAGTTACTGTGAAAAGCCCCTAGTCGCCACACTCCGGCGCCTGTTTGGGTACGCAGAGGGAGAATTCAGAATGTCTAATTCACCTAACAAGCACGTCTTTCGGGATTTGTGGGAGGAAACTGGAGGAAACCCACACAGACACGGGGAGAACGTGCAGACTCCACACAGACAGTGACCCATGGCGGGAATCGAACCTGGGCCCCTGGCGCTGTGAAGCAGCAGTGCTAACCACTGTGCTAACGTGTCGCCCATTAAACATCCCACAACAGTATTTCTGGAAGAGCAGGAGAGATTCCCCCCCCCCCCCCCCCCCCCAACCCCACCCAATGTCCATCCCTGATATTTAGCCCTCGGCCAACAAACGGAACAGATGATCTGGTCGCTATCACGTTGGTGTTTGTGGGAGCTTGCTGTGCGCAAATTGGCTGCCGCGTTTCACACATTCCAACGGAAAGTGCTGCGTCTTGGAGCATCGCCACGGCTGCGAAGGCGCTATCAAAATGCAAGTCTTTCTTTCACGGAGAATGGAAAGCCAATTAATCCCAGGACACCGCTAGCGTGAGCCCCCCCCCCCCTCACTATGTGCCCGCAGAGTGTGGGAGGCGATTGAAGGCTTCGGCCTGTTCTGCCGGAGATGAACCTGCAAAACTAAGGAGAGAAAGATGAATTTGGGAGGAGGGGTGAGGATCAATAAGCTGGTGTGTGTGTATTATTTTCCTCTGCCTCGTCTATTTAAAGAGAGCCTGAGAAAGAAATTGGATTGCTTTGTTGCCCTGGTTATTCCATTGGCATGGCAACCACTCATCTTGCTCCCTGAAAAAAAATATAAGTGAAGGCCTTAGGCTTAATATTTCTCAGTCCATTTGGTAGTTTCAATTAGGGGGAGGCATGTTTAATGGCTTCCTGTCAAACCTTCTCACGGTTCTCGGCTGAGAGGAGGGGTGGGTGGGGTGGCGAGGGGAGAGGATTGGGGGAAATTATAAACCGAGGAGAAATTAAATTCACTGCGTAAAGATCCTTGTTTACCGAGCCGCTTTCGAAAATCGAATAATGATTCCCTTTGCACTCGTCAACAAGACACCTCGAATGTTATTTGAAAGCGGGGCATCTCTCCTGCAAGGCCATTACGTGGATACAAACCTTCGCCTTTCCTTTGTTTCCCTCAGATTGATGTGGGATTCTGAATTTTTTTTTTTCCAAGCAAGCAAGCGAGAGCGAGAGAGAGATTCAGCTTCGGATGCTGAATGCAAATGACTCGGCACATTGCAGCAAGGCATGGGAGGCAGCTGATAGATTCGACGCCGCCAAAAACCATCGCCGCAGCCATTGAAAATAAAGCCCCTCCTGTTCTAGAACCTTCCGGCCGCAGCGTCAGCACATCGGCAGTGGAAGGGGGGGACGTGATTGAGAGGTGCCCCACCGTCCATCTTTTCAGTGGGGACATACTCCATTCGTTGAGGACCGTGCGATCAATTCTAATTCGTTAACCCTCATTAGACTCCCAGGACATGACTTCTGTGTTGTTTTTCGTTTGGCCAGTCTCCTGATTTTCCCATTTTGGGCGATTCGTATTCAAGATTTGGGCGTCGCTGGAGAGGCCAGCATTTGTTGCCCATCCCGATTGGCCTTGAAGGTGGGGGTGAGCCACCTTCTTGAACCGCTGCAGTCCGTGTGGTGTAGGTGCACCCGCTGTGCTGTTAGTGAGGGCGTTCCAGGATGTTGCCCCAGCGACAGTGAAGGGACGGCCGATATATTTCCCAGTCAGGGTGGTGAGTGACTTGGAGGGGAACCTCCAGGCGGTGGGGTTCCGAGTCATCTCCTGTCCTTCTCCTTCTAGATGGACACGAGTTTGGAAGGCGCTGTGGAAGGGGCCTTGGCGAGTTGCTGCGGTGCATCTTGTAGACGGTGCACACGGCTGCCACTGTGCGTCGGTGGTGGAGGGAGTGAATGTTGGGGTGATGGATGGGGGGGGCGGCAGAGCCAGTCCAGAGGTCCTGCTCTGTCCTGGATGGTGTCGAGCTTCTCGGGTGTTGGGTGAAGTTGCTCCCGAGCTGGGCATGTCCTCCGAAGTAGACTGGTTTAAATAAAGACATCAAAATTGTTGAAAACCTGCGATGTACATCAGGAAGAATATCAGGAAGAGTTACTTGGGAATAATCGTCCCCACGGCAGCGGAAATCAAAATCTCCCTCATGAATGATACATTCCCGGGGAAACTGGATACACGCGAGTGAGAAAGGGCGAGATGGATATGCTGATCGGGCGAGATGATGGATGGATGGGTTGGATGGAGGTTCATGGGGAGTATTCGGGCTGACTGGCCTGTTTGTGTTCTGTACGTTCTGTGGAAGGGGTGAGTGGGTCCCTCATATGGATCTACTCGGTTTAGTTCAGTTGGCTAGACAGCGGATTGGTGATGCAGAGCGAGGCCAGCAGTGTGGGTTCAATTCCCGCACCGGCTGAGGTTACCCATGAAGGCCCCGCCTTCTCCACCTCGCCCCTCACCTGAGGTGTGGTGACCCTCGGGTTAAATCACCACCCGTCAGCTCTCCCCCCTCAGAGGGGAAAGCAGCCTCTGGTCCTCGAGGACTATGGAGACTTTACCTGCGTATCTACCTGATGAATTGTGGATTCAGAGCTGAGAAATAAAGAAGTTGGCAAAATCAATCTCCGTTAGCCTCTGAGACCCAGGCACAAAGCAACAGAGACAACTCTCATTTACACTATTCCATTCACAGAAAGAAATGTCGTGAAGAACTTTACATGGAACAGTAACAGGAGCACGGGAATTGTACCTGTGAGAGTGAGTGTGTGTACATGTGAGTGTGTTTGGATGAGTGTGAGTGTGAGATTGTGGATGAGTGTGAGAGTGTGTCCAGATGAGTGTGAGAGTGTGTTCGGATGAGTGTGAGTGTGTGTTTGGGTGAGTGTGAGAGTGAGTGTGTTTGGATGAGAGAGTGTGTTTGGATGAGTGTGTTTGGATGAGTGTGAGTGTGAGATTGTGGATGAGTGTGAGAGTGTGTTCGGATGAGTGTGAGAGTGTGTTCGGATGAGTGAGAGTGTGTTTGGATGAGTGTGAGTGTGTGTTTGGGTGAGTGTGAGAGTGTGTTTGGATGAGTGTGAGTGTGGTTTGGATGAGTGTGAGAGTGTGTTTGGATGAGTGTGAGGGTGTGTTTGGACGAGTGTGAGTACATTTGGATGAGTGTAAGGGTGAGTGTGTTTGGATGAGTGAGGGTGTGTTTGGATGAGTGAGGGTGTGTTTGGATGAGTGAGGGTGTGTTTGGATGAGTGTGAGTGAGTGTTCGGATCAGTGTGAGTATGAGAGTGTGTTTGGATGAGTGTGAATGTGTTTGGATGAGTGTGAATGTGTTTGGATGAGTGTGAATGTGCTTGGATGAGTGTGAGTGTGTTTGGATGCGTGTGTGTGAGTGTTCGGATCAGTGTGAGTATGAGAGTGTGTTTGGATGAGTGGGAATGTGTTTGGGTGAGTGTGAATGTGTTTGGATGAGTGTGAGTGTGTTTGGATGAGTGTGAGGGTGTGTTTTGATGAGTGTGAGTGAGTGTTCGGATCAGTGTGAGTATGAGAGTGTGTTTGGATGAGTGTGAATGTGTTTGGATGAGTGTGAATGTGTTTGGATGAGTGTGTGTTTGGATGAGTGTGAGGGTGTGTTTGGATGAGTGTGAATGTCTGTTTGGGTGAGTGTGAGCGTGTGTTTGGATGAGTGTGAATGTGTTTGAATGAGTGTGAATGTCTGTTTGGGTGAGTGTGAGAGTGTGTTTGGATGAGTGTGAATGTGTTTGGATGAGTGTGAATGTGTTTGGATGAATGTGAGTGTGTTCAGATGAGTGTGAGTGTGTTTGGATGAGTGTGAGGGTGTGTTTGGATGAATGTGAGTGTGTGTTTGGGTGAGTGTGAGAGTGTGTTTGGATGAGCGTGAGTGTGTGTTTGGGTGAGTGTGAGAGTGTGTTTGGATGAGTGTGAGTGTGGTTTGGATGAGTGTGAGAGTGTGTTTGGATGAGTGTGAGGGTGTGTTTGGACGAGTGTGAGTGTGTTTGGATGAGTGTGATGGCGTGTTTGGATGAGTGTGAGATTGTGGATGAGTGTGAGATTGTGGATGAGTGTGAGATTGTGGATGAGTGTGAGAGTGTGTTCGGATGAGTGTGAGAGTGTGTTCGGATGAGAGAGTGTGTTTGGATGAGTGTGAGTGTGGTTTGGATGAGTGTGAGAGTGTATTTGGATGAGTGTGAGGGTGTGTTTGGACGAGTGTGAGTGTGTTTGGATGAGTGTGAGTATATTTGGATGAGTGTGAGGGTGAGTGTGTTTGGATGAGTGTGAGGGTGTGTTTGGATGAGTGAGGGTGTGTTTGGATGAGTGTGAGAGTGTGTTTGGATGAGTGTGAGTGAGTGTTTGGATGAGTGTGAGTGAGTGTTCGGATGAGTGTGAGTGAGTGTTTGGATCAGTGTGAGTATGAGAGTGTGTTTGGATGAGTGTGAATGTGTTTGGATGAGTGTGAATGTGTTTGGATGAGTGTGTGTTTGGATGAGTGTGAGTGTGTTTGGATGAGTGTGAGGGTGTGTTTTGATGAGTGTGAGTGAGTGTTCGGATCAGTGTGAGTATGAGAGTGTGTTTGGATGAGTGTGAATGTGTTTGGATGAGTGTGAATATGTTTGGATGAGTGTGTGTTTGGATGAGTGTGAGTGTGTTTGGATGAGTGTGAGGGTGTGTTTGGATGAGTGTGAGTGTCTGTTTGGGTGAGTGTGAGAGTGTGTTTGGATGAGTGGGAATGTGTTTGGATGAGTGTGAATGTGTTTGGATGAGTGTGAGTGTGTTCAGATGAGTGTGAGTGTGTTTGGATGAGTGTGAGGGTGTGTTTGGATGAATGTGAGTGTGTGTTTGAGTGAGTGTGAGAGTGTGTTTGGGTGAGTGTGAGTGTGTTTGGGTGAGTGTGAGAGTATGTTTGGATGAGAGAGTGTGTTTGGATGAGTGTGATGGCGTGTTTGGATGAGTGTGAGATTGTGGATGAGTGTGAGATTGTGGATGAGTGTGAGATTGTGGATGAGTGTGAGAGTGTGTTTCGATGAGTGTGAGAGTGTGTTCGGATGAGTGTGAGAATGTGTTCGGATGAGTGAGGGTGTGTTTGGATGAGTGTGTGTTTGGTTGAGTGTGAGAGTGTGTTTGGATGAGTGTGAGTGTGTGTTTGGGTGAGTGTGAGAGTGTGTTTGGATGAGTGAGGGTGTGTTTGGATGAGTGTGTGTTTGGTTGAGTGTGAGAGTGTGTTTGGATGAGTGTGAGTGTGTGTTTGGGTGAGTGTGAGTGTGTTTGGACGAGTGAGGCTGTGTTTGGATGAGTGTGATAGTGAGTGTTTCAATGAGTGTGAATGTGTTTGGATGAGTGTGAACGTGTTTGGATGAGTGTGAATGTGTTTGGATGAGTGTGAGGGTGTGTTTGGATGAGTGTGAGGGTGTTTGGGTGCATGTGAGGGTGAGTGTGTTTGGATGAGTGTGAGGGTGTTTGGATGAGTGTGAGTGCGTTTGGATGAGTGTGAGGGTGTGTTTGGATGAGTGTGAGGTTGTTTGGGTGAGTGTGTTTGGATGAGTGTGAGGGTGTTTGGATGAGTGTGAGGGTGTTTGGATGAGTGTGAGTGTGTTTGGATGAGTGTGAGTGTGTTTAGATGAGTGTGAGGGTGTGTTTGGATGAGTGTGAGGGTGTGTTTGGATGAGTGTGAGGTTGTTTGGGTGAGTGTGTTTGGATGAGTGTGAGGGTGTTTGGGTGAGTGTGTTTGGATGAGTGTGTGTTTGGATGAGTGTGAGGTTGTTTGGGTGAGTGTGTTTGGATGAGTGTGAGGGTGTTTGGGCGAGTGTGTTTGGATGAGTGTGAGTGTGTTTGGATGAGTGTGAGTGTGTTTGGATGAGTGTCAGGGTGTGTTTGGATGAGTGTGAGTGTGTTTGGATGAGTGTGAGTGTGTTTGGATAAGTGTCAGGGTGTGTTTGGATGAGTGTGAGGTTGTTTGGGTGAGTGTGTTTGGACGAGTGTGAGGGTGTGTTTGGAAGAGTGTGAGGGTGTTTGGATGAGTGTGAGGGTGTGTTTGGATGAGTGAGGGTGTTTGGATGAGTGTGAGTGTGTTTGTATGAGTGTGAGTGTGTTTGGATGAGTGTGAGTGTGTTTGGATGAGTGTGAGAGTGTGTTTGGATGAGTGTGAGGGTGTTTGGATGAGCGTGAGTGTGTTTGGATGAGTGTCAGGGTGTGTTTGGATGAGTGAGTGTGTTTGGATGAGTGTGAGTGTGTTTGGATGAGTGTGAGTGTGTTTGGATGAGTGTGAGGGTGTTTGGATGAGTGTGAGGGTGTTTGGATGAGTGTGAGTGTGTTTGGATGAGTGAGTTTGTTTGGATGAGTGTGAGGGTGTTTGGATGAGTGTGAGTGTGTTTGGATGAGTGTGAGGGTGTTTGGATGAGTGTGAGGGTGTTTGGATGAGTGTGAGTGTGTTTGGATGAGTGAGTTTGTTTGGATGAGTGTGAGGGTGTTTGGATGAGTGTGAGGGTGTTTGGATGAGTGTGAGTGTGTTTGGATGAGTGTGAGTGTGTTTGGATGAGTGTGAGGGTGTTTGGATGAGTATGAGTGTGTTTGGATGAGTGTGAGTTTGTTTGGATGAGTGTGAGGGTGTTTGGATGAGTGTGAGGGTGAGTGTGTTTGGATGAGTGTGAGGGTGAGCGTGTTTGGATGAGTGTGAGTGTGTTTGGATGCGTGTGAGTGTGTTTGGATGAGTTTGAGAGTGAGTGTGTTTGGATGAGTGTGAGGGTGTTTGGATGAGTGTGTTTGGATGAGTGTGAGTGTGTTTGGATGAGTGTGAGTGTGTTTGGATGAGTGTGAGGGTGAGTGTGTTTGGATGATGGTGAGGGTGAGTGTTTGGATGAGTGTGAGGGTGAGTGTGTTTGGATGAGTGTGAGGTTCTTTAAGGGATTTGCACGGTGATCTGTATATGTGACTCCCTGCCGAGGCGGTGGGCCGGGTATTTGGGCCCTTGTGAAGAGACCGAGACGGGAATCGTGTCCTGTCCTCGGGCACGACTCAAAATCCTCAGCACGACCCAGAGTTCTTCACAACCAGCAAAATCCCTGTGAAGTGAGGTCTCTGCAGCCACGGAGGATTTTGCTGTGATTAATGGCGTCTTGCACCTCGTTCTTCCAAGAGTGAGACGCTGATTGGTGAATGAGTGGGTTCGCAAGAAGCCCCTAACTCTGAACCCTCTGTCTCAATGGAATTTGGTGGAAACACTGATCACAGAAGCGGCATTGGAACGGCCAAAACTGGTCTTTGAGCACCAGAGGGAGTTGCTCATTTGATTTTGCCCCCCGCCCCCCAACCACCTCCAAACCCCATCTCCAATCCCCACACCCTAATCAATAAACAGCGACGTTACGGGAATGAAATGGTCCCGGTGTGATTTATTCTGCGATCGCCTTGGTGACACTGCGTCAGAATGGAGTGAACCGCGTCCATTGGTTCCCTTTGGATAGGGAGATGTAAAGATCATTTTACACCGATTCACACGAGGGGGTTTTGGGTCTTTTAATAACACGGAATGGAGCGGGAACCTCACCCTGTGTGTGACTGTGCAGGTCCCGGCCTGGCAGGCGGACTAGTGTGTGTGTGTGTGTGTTCATAAAGGGGACGCAGTCCGAATTGCGTCAACAGACAAGAGGTCTGACCTTTGCCTCGTCCTCTCCTTCGCTCTGGACTTTACACTGCACAATCCAGCGACGGGAACTATTTCACTCTGCGACGGGCTCGCTGAAAAAACAGATTCGGCCGCTCAAACGCTCAGCAATCAATCAAATCGAGCATGGGGTCAGTGTTAACCAAACCAGGAAGCATGATGGGAAAAGGAAAGCCGAAACGTAGCCCCGTTGACGTTCCAGTGTTCACCCCCCCCCCCCTCCGAATACGTCAGCCAGGAATGGACAAGCCCCCAGTGTCCGCTCCCTGGTGTGTATCACTCGGCTATTCCGCAGTAGAGGCATCGCCCTGCTGAGCCCCAATCCTTTGTCTCCCCCCCCCCCCCCGCCCCAGGGAGAACACGAAACAGAGGTTCGCCCTCAGTGGGTGTTCACACAGCTGCAGGAAGCCCGGCGTTAAATCGCACGAGTAACCGACCCGCGAGAGGTGACCCCGGTTCGATTCCATCTCCAACCCTAACTGACCCCACAGGGGAGGGGCCACCGACGTCAATTATGCCCCCCAACCCCCTCCTAGCAAAAAAGAATAGAAACGCTGGAGAGAGCAGCAAGAGAAAGAAGATTTGCGAGGATGATATCAGAACTGAGGCAGTAAAACAAACGGGAAAGATTGAAGTGGCTGTGTCTCTTTTCTCTTTTCAAAAACAAAAAGACTTGAGACATAATCTCATTGAGGTTTTTCAAACTGTGAAGTGGATTGACAGGTTAAATGTACAGATATCTCCGCTTGTGGGCAAAACAGACCTCGGGGGGGGGGCATCAATATAAGATTATTTAGAATCATAGAATTTACAGTGCAGAAGGAGGCCATTCGGCCCATCAAGTCTGCAACGACCCTTGGAAAGAGCACCCAACCCAAGCCCACACCACCCTATCCCCGTAACCCCACCTAATCTTTTTTTTTGGACACTAAGGGGCAATTTGGCACGTCCAATCCACCTAACCTGCACATCTTTGGACTGTGGGAGGAAACCGGAGCACCCGGAGGAAACCCACGCACACACGGGGGAGAATGTGCAGACTCCACACAGTGACCCAAGCCGGGAATCGAACCCGGGACGCTGGCGCTGTGAAGCAGCGGTGCTAACCACTGTGCTGCCGTGCCTACCGGTAGCCACCAATGAACCCAATGGGGAATTCAGGAGAAACTTCTTTAGCCAGTGAGTGGGGAGATTGTGGAACTCGCTCCCACAGGGCGTGTTGAGGTGAATAGTTTTGAGACCTTCGAGGAGAAGCTCGATTAAACGCACAAGGGGAAAAGAAATGGAGGAGATGGTGATTGGGTGAGATGCTAGCATGGAGAGAGTGGGCCGAATGGCCTGTATTTTATAATGGATTATTGAGGGGGAGAACGCTCTCATGAACTGCGGACTTAGGGGTCTGGAATAAAAGGTTTGGCAGTAGCAAAAGTGGCTTCTGAGGAGACGCACAAACGGAGATCACAGAGATGGGATTTAAACTGACAGCTTTACTGGGTCAACACTTAACGCTGACGGAGACCCTTAACCCCCAGGGGGAACCAGTGTAACATACGCGTTAGGAGCAGGATGAGGTCACTCGGCCCCTCGAGATTTCCCCCCCCCCCCCCCGATAACCTTTCACCCCCTTGTTCATCAAGAATCTATCTGGCTCGGCCTTGGAAATATTCAAAGTTCTGCTTCCAATGCCTTTTCACCAGCTTCCCGAGGTGGGACTTGAACCCAGGGGCCTCTGGGTTACTGATCCAGCATCATCGCCCCGACACCGCCATTCATGCCCCTCGAGTCAGAGGAAGTAAAAAAACATTTAAAATTTTTATTTTTTATTTTTAAAATCGCTGATTGTCACAAGTAGGCTTCAAATTAAATTACTGTGAAAAGCCCCTAGTCGCCACATTCCGGCGCCTGTTCGGGGAGGCTGGAGCGGGAATTGAACCCGCGCTGCTGGCCTTGTTCTGCTTTACAAGCCAGCTGTTTAGCCCACTGGGCTAAACCAGCCCCAAGTTGTGACATGGAGAGCTGGTCACAAAAATGTTGCCCCCCCCCCACTACCCAACCCACCCCACTGCAAGCCCCTCCCCCACTGCCAGACCCTCCCTCACTGTCAGACCCTCCCCCACACCCAGACCCTCCCCCACACCCAGTCCCTCCCCAATGTCAGACCCTCCCCCATGCCACCTCCTCATCCCGCCCCCTCGCCCGGCTCCCTCCCTAACCCAGCCCCTGCCAGTCCTTCCCCTACCACCACAGCCCTGACCACTGTACAAGGGTAGCAATACCTTTGAAAGAAGAGGAAAGGTTTGCATTTGCACAGTGCCTGTCACAACCTCCCGCAGTCCCAGAGCAGTGGGGCTTCCTTCGTAAGTGTAGTCACTGTGGCGATGGGGCCGCCGCGGCAGCCAAGTTGCGCACAGCAAGCTCCCGCAAACCGCAACGCGACAATGACGTGATTGCCTGCTCTTCCGCCATGTTGCTTGTGTCTGGAACTATTCCCCAGGGCACTGGGGTGACCCCCAATGCTCTTCTTCAGAATACTGTCCGGGGGAGAGCGTGGCCCTCAGGACATGATTGTACTATGTGTGTGTAGGGGGCGGGGGGTGGGGTGCAGTGAAGGTTGGGGGGGGGGGGGTGTTGGGGGATTTGATAGACATGGGACTGGCCCTTTAAGACAGGGGCAGCAGTCCATGAATGGACTCCCGAGCTGGAAGTTGCATGTTGGCTGCTTCTCCTGTGAACGCGCTCCCTCTTTCCCGGAACGTGTGTTCAGGAAGCCGCTGAGGACCTTCAAGTGCTCAGGGAATTTAAAGGAAGATATTTGCATCTCTCTCTGCCATATTGACTCTTGCGTAATATCCTCCAGCTAGGAAGGCCCCCGACGGATCCATCATTCCGAACACCTATTGCGATTTCTGCCTGGGTGGGATTTCGGGGAACAAGAAGACCGGCTGTCCCGAAGATCTGATATCCTGTGCGGATTGTGGGCGGTCTGGTGAGTTTGTTCCCCATTTACTCCACTTTGTGAAGTCATTTTTGTTTTTCCCTTTCCTCCTCCCCCACCCCCCCGCCCCCACCTCACCTTCCACCTGCTCTTTGAACCGGAGGTGAGCTCGGTACATCCCTGGGGGAGGAAGGACTCTCGACTGGGGATCCGTGAACAGTCAACCCGAAATAATAATTAAAAAGTACCCCGTAGCCAATGGCGGAGGCTCCCGCTCACTGTGACGGGCCAGGCAGCCTCTGCGGAGAGAGACAGAGGAACCACATTGCCGGAGAATGCTGGTTCCGCTGCCAGATTGGAATTATCGGGTCCAGTTCCGGGTGTCGCAGTTCAGGAAGGGTGTGAAGATTCTAGGTAGGGTGCGGAAAGGTTGGCGGCGTCTATGCGGACAGATTGGGAGACGATGGGACTGTTCTCCTCCCAGAGAAGGCCCAGAAGGAGAGTTTGATCGAGGCGTTCAAAATCACGGGGGCGGGGGGGGGGGGGGGGTGGGGGGGGGGAGGGTCCCGGAGAGATTCGATGGGGAGGAACCGCTTCCTGTTGGTGACAAGGATGGAGAACGAGGGTGGCGCAGATTTAACGTAATTGGCAAAAAGGGGCAACGGGGACAGGCGAACAAACCTTTCCACGCGGGGAGCGGCTAGGATCGGGAATGCGCTGCCCGAGAGGCTGCAAGAGGCAGGTTCAATCGAGGCATTCGAGAGGGAGTTAGATCATTATCTGAAAAGGAAGAGTGTGGGTGATTGTGTGTATGTGTCTGTGTGTGTCTGTGTCTGTGTGTGTCTGTGTGTGTGTATGTGTGTGTGTGTATGTGTCTGTTTGTGTGTGTGTGTGTGTGTGTATGTGTCTGTGTGTGTCTGTGTGTGTGTATGTGTGTGTGTGTATGTGTCTGTTTGTGTGTGTGTGTGTGTGTGTCTGTGTCTGTGTGTGTATGTGTGTGTGTGTCTGTGTGTGTGTGTCTGTGTGTGTGTGTCTGTGT